>NW_026517776.1:0-2598 GCF_026319265.1 Colletotrichum chrysophilum | reverse complement strand
TAAACGCGTGGTGCACGTCCACCTCCACTGGCCCGAAGCAAGGACGGCGGCTGCATCGTCGCACATGGCACGAATGGCCTGCCGTGAGCCAGCCCTTCGCGCCGTTGCCCCAGAGCACCTTGGCGCAAGCTTGGACGTGGGTAGCAGCCATACGGGGCACACGCGCCGTCAGGACTACCTTTGAGCGCCTGGTCATTGCAGGTCGGCCACACCCTAAACGACGCCCACGTTGTGGTACCTGGGCGCAGGGTATACGAGGTACTGCACACTTTAGTTGAGGGGACCGCAAGGACTTGCCAGCCCGTGCGCCTTACGCCATTAGCTCCCTGCCGTCGGTGCTTATAAGCAAACCAACTATCAATTACGCCGACTTTACCAGGAAACGAGCACCCACCACCGATCGTCCGGAGTCGCAGCTTATTGAACTGGTGATGAAAGCGAGCGTGCGCCGGCTCGCTTACGATGTACACGGTACAAGGTGGAGCTTATACTCTTGGGTGGTAGCCACACTTCTCAGTGTACTGTTCACTTCAGTACATGCTGCCATTCGCAATCCTGCATAACCAAGTCTTGCCACAATGCCGTTATCTACTGACGTGATCACTACTGGCGCTGGCCTTGGCCACTGCACCTCGCGAAAGGGCGCCTAGTTGACCTGAGCACAACGGCTCAGCGCCTACAAAATAATCAACCCCCACCCCAGACGTGGCGGACCGCCGTAGAAAGTTAGCGCTCATGTCTACAGACGCATTCGTTGCAGCATTGGTGTCCCACAGCTTCAGGCTTGAAGCGCAGGCCCAAGGAGAATAATAGTCGATTTGAGGGGATATCCTGGGGTTATATAGAGATGCAAATGCTGTTTGGGGGTGTCTGCGAAGTTTAGTGGCGTGCCTCAACTAAGGCCGGATGGCGACAATTGCCCCCGAAGCCACGGGGCTGCCGAGTGCCCCAATGTGGGCTTCACGATGTGACGGTGACGTACTGCAGCCAGTCTGTGTGGCAGGCTCTCTCCAGCGACTGCGTCGGTCCGCTTACTCCTCGCCCTGCGGCCCAGCCCAATCGCCACCAGGCACAACGCTGTTTTGGCTCAGATGTACCTTTGCCTACGCAATTTCCCTGTAAGCATCGGCGCTCCGGTCTTGCACAATTCGATGCGGCCTTGGCCGCCTCTTGATTCTACCATGACAGCAGCCTGAGGATGGGGTGCATAGCATGGAGCTAGATGCGGGCAAGAAGCGAGGTTGTGGGAGCCCGACTGTGCGACAAAGTATAACAGCCAACTAAGCAGGGAAAGCGACTCGCGTCTGATCTCCCTAGGTAGGGGCGGGGCGTGGTGTCTCCTTTAGCCCCAAGACGTGCTCTTTTAGGCGCCCTCCCCCCACTTACACTTCCCGTCACCAAATTTTGGCAGACGAAAGCAGCCGTTGAAGTATAGTGGCTTGAGTCCCATGCTCTGGTTGGCTGGAGATCGACGGGCACCTAAAGGAGCATCTTTCGGTGCTTGAGGAGATCCTCCTGCGTCCGAGTGCATGTCGTTAGAGATCCCTATCCCATCGAAGGCGCCAAGTGGCTCAAAAGTATTTGGTCAATCGTTTGATACCGTATGTGAAAGTGTAGAAAAGGCCGAGCACTTCTTACTTAGCGGGCTGCGCTAAAAGTTCTAATGAGCTTCCTCGCTAAAAGTATTGGAGCTCTGGCGCGTATCCCCAATAACTATAGTGGACGCCAGTGCCCAACAGCGACGGTGGTGCGCTGTCACGTAGTGTGCCAAGTACATGGCAGAGCGGGTACACGTCCCGGGCGACCCCGGCATCGGTGGCCTGCCTAGCAGGGACAGCAGTCGGACGAGCGCATCGCCAGGGTCGAATCGCGATGGTGCGGCGGATCATCAACCATCAGAGTTACACCTCCCAATGTCACCACACTCGCTTTGCATCTAGTGAGGTGCCGATTTGAGCGCTGCGAAAAGGCACACTGCCACATGCAAGCTATCTGAGTGTCTGTGCCATAGCGCGCATATGTACAGTACACCCTCGAAGCTGTTGATTTTCATCAAGTAGGCTCGCGTACCCTCATTGGTGCACTTACGGGGCGTTGGGCCTGTCATAATGCAACACGTACTGTGGTATATTCCATCCGGCTGGGCCTGGCCCGTTCCGAGAGCATCCCTACCTCAACGGTATCACATGTCATTTTTAGAGAGCGGTGGATCAAGGCAGAATCATCAGCTTAAGACGACTGGTGACTTCGCCGTGATGCTTGGCGTTCGCCAAAGTGCCTGTCCTCGTACGTGGTAGACACGCAAATCCAGATCTCACCTTTCAATACATCACGCCCTATGTCGACCCTAGCTCAGTGGCAGTCATCACTCCTGTCCGCAGGTGGCAGGGCTGCCGCTGCTGGATTAGCGGCAGCGCAGCGTGCTTCAGCTGAGATCCACGTCCCTGACGGGCTGACTGCTCTGGCCAGCGAAACCCAACAATTCACTCTGGAAACTTCTGCGCGGACGTATCAATTTTGCAGAGACAGACCTGGCACGATGGCGGCGTGCGGCGCCGTTGGTGTTGGCCTGGCCGTTGTCGCTGCACCGGGCGTTGT
>NW_026517775.1:0-2607 GCF_026319265.1 Colletotrichum chrysophilum | reverse complement strand
GGAACAGCCCCGCCTGGCATCTCGGCGGCTAACGCAGAACATATGTAAGCAGTAACACAGGTGTAACCAGGAACCATCGGGAAAGGAAGAACTATGGTACAGGTCACGTGACTTTGGAAACAGCACGGATACAGGGCAAAGATGGATATGTTGGATAGCACGGATATCCTACATAGCCACCACAGGAGATACTGTGCAGAACTTGTATATAGTATGACCTGAGCCTGGCTCATGGTCAGACTTCCATAGCTTTTCAGCAATCAACTTAGTATTCATCCTCACGGATACTCTCAGCTTACCTTCACTGCGAATTACTTGTTGAGCCTAAGACTGATCACCTTAGCCTCTGACGACCGATCTACTATCAGCCTACGATCTACTACCCAGACCACGACCTCAGTGTACTGTTATAACGTGTCAATCCCCAGCTTCTGTTAGCAGACCCTACTGTCGGATAGCTGACCGTAACACCTTATACCTTCCTCTAGGCGCGAGGCTGCCTCAAATGCTTAAGGGTATCATAACATGTCCTATGTCGACTTTAACTGTGGCTGGGCGGCTAAGCTACCATGAGAATTTGCTGGGCACTACGCTTGATCCTAGCGATATAACGCTGTATGCAGTAACTATAGATTAGGTAATATACGCAAGTAATTTATCCCAATATAGTGGCCGATTTGCAGTCCCCTCTGATACTAGGTTTCCTCGTTGTGACGACGTAGTCAATGTGCTCATTGGGCCTGATTATTGTCGTATTTTTGTCCGTATGCCTGTTATGCAGAGTGCATGAGTATTGGATCACAGATACACATAAATACTCGTATGACGAGAGAAGCGGTGTCAATGGATTGTTTATGCATGATTTTATACCATGGTATGGAAACAAACATGGTGCCAGCGGCGCCGGACTCGTACTCCGAAACCGGCGGAGATGGGCGGCCCAAGGGCTATACTATTCCTACGCTGTGTGACCTATGTATCTCTGTGCAACTGATGTTACTCGCGCCCTCGATTAGTTACTGCATACTCTTTTCTCTATTTCCTCAGAGATGTGTGGAAAGTGCCTGTTCTCCTGGCCACGCCACTTACACGCACCAATGCACTCTGCAAAAGTGACGGTCGAGAAATTGAGACTTCGAGGCCTGCGGGCTCCGTCACGGAGGGTTTGCCCCAAGCGGAAGTTGTCCACCGACAGCGTGCTAGGTGGTGAATTTGCACATATCCCTGTTCCGTTTGTTATCACATGGCGCGCAATATGCGGCGGATCCACGCCCGCCGCCTGACCAGCCGCAGGCTTACCTCGCCTCACTTGAGGGAAAACATTTGCTTTTTCCGCCAGACATGTTTTGCGCAGCCACGAGGGACTTCTGAACGCGGGATGAAGCAAATGACAGGAATAAGAATTGCACCAATCGTTGAGGAATGCTGCAAGGTGTCAAACGGAGCGTCTAAGCACAGCCATCATCCAGGATCTCGTTTACAGCATGGCGCGCTAAGAATGCTCCCCACTCTCGGATCGTCCCTTGATACGCCGACATCGTGGTAATCGATGAGCCTCAACGGACCTCTCTGGATGTCCGATGCGTTGGTAAATGAGTTCCTTGTTCCCCGGAACACGCTAGTGTCGGCGACCTACATGTCGCCCTCCTTCTTCCCTTCGCTCAACGCGTTGCAATAAGGAGAAGTTTGTCGGTGCACTATTTGAACTTGTTGGTGGTATTGATGATACCCTTGCCCTTTGCTTCCAAGTGGATCTCATGTCTTCGGCTTGGGGAAAAAGCGACTGCGTTCTATAGGCACAACTATTGGGCAGGATTCTGGGACATGATGAAAGCCAATATTCAAACTGAATTTCCGTGGATTAATGACAGTCGATTCTACCTTGCGTATGGAGGACTAGGAAGGCTGGCGTGCTGGCTACTAGCAGCTTTGTTCAGGCTTAGCTTAGAGCTGAGGTAGCAAGCTGGCTTGAGTGTTCTTAGTACGTTGTGTAGATCCCAGTGAAGACTTAGTTAGAAATTACAAGGAGCTGCTTTCAAGATAAACAAAAAGATCGCAAACGCAGAAGAGAAAAGAAGCGGTGTCAGTATGCGGCGCAGATCGACACCTTTGGCTTGGTAGACGTGAAATGCGTTGGATTGGGGGAACACATGCCGAGCCTCGTTCTGTCGTAAGTAACGGTACGTAGACATACTACTTTAACCTGATCTTTTGGGCCAACCTATTCTGAGATTTGGGCGTGATGCAACCTGAGCCCCTGAATCGAATCTTGCTGTAAATTTCCTCCCTGTTCCCCAGAACACGCTAGTGTTGGTGACACCCTTAAACTTTGTGACCTCACCGCATCGTCGTTTGGCAAGACGTTTGGCAAGACGTTTGGTACTTCTGAGTTCCTGTGCTTACTACCACTTCTTTTAAACCTTTGGTCAAGGGATGTAATATGCTCCAGGGCGCTCATCACATCAGTGTGTTACGGTCAGCTATCCGACAGTAGGGTCTGCTAACAGAAGTTGGGGATTGACGTTTAAACAGTACACTGGGGTCGTGGTCGTAGGTCGTAGGTCGTAGGCTGTAGTAGATCAAGTCTTCAGAGGCTAAGGTGATCAG
>NW_026517774.1:0-2665 GCF_026319265.1 Colletotrichum chrysophilum | reverse complement strand
GGGCATAACGCGCGAACCTGTTCCAAAGATGTCGAACCCTCAGGAGATTCTGATAGCGACAACTAATAGTTGATTTAATGCGTTGTGGTTGAGAAATACTAGATGTTGTTGTGTACGTGGGAAAAAACGTCCGGCTGACTGATGAACCACGTTATAAGTTTAATTTCTTAAATTACTAAAAAGTCTACTTAATAATATCTATAGTATAGCTTAAATTTATACTAAAAAGTATAAATCCCTATAGATATTAGAGACTATACTTTAGCTTAATATTTATAGAAAAAGATAATAAAAAATAGTAATTGTATTAAATTAAGAAGTTAATAAAATAGAAGACTTCTTAGATAAGCTATAAACTAATACTTAAATATTTTATCTAATAGAAAAGCTAGAGACCTTAAGATAATAAATAATATTTATAAAAGCTTATAATAGAAAATATAAGTAACTTAGTCTTAGATTTTAATAAGTATAAACCTATTAGACTTATTAGACTTATTAATAAATAATTAGATAAAATACTTATAATTATTAAGAAATATACCTAAATATATATCAAAATTTAACTGTTAGCTTAAAAAGATAATAATATATAAACTACTAACTAAAGAAGGAACTAACCTTACAATAATAGGTAACTTCCTTTTATATATATAATATATATAAACTATTTAAAAGTTTGACTTTAAATTTTATAACTTATTAATATACCTTTCTCTTTTTTAATAACTATACTACTTATAAAACCTCTCTACTACTAACTACTTATTTTTATAACTTTTTTATCTTCTCTTAACTTACTTTATATAATTAATATAGAATATATTTATATCTACTATAAGTTTATCGTAACTATATAATACTAAAGAAAGTATTTATAAATATTATCTAGGAATAATATACAAATACTCCTATTTAAAGCTAGTTTTAGGTTCTTGTAACTTAAAAATTAGAATACGTCAAAGGAAAGAAGTCTAAAAGTAAGATCTAGAAACCTAATAAATTCTAAAACTAGCTTATATTTAATTATATAGATATTAATTATAATTTAATAAATAAAACTTCTCCTAATTATTAACTTTACTAACTTTATAAACTAAGTAATTTTATTACTTATAAGTTAAATAAACCTACCTCTTTATAAATTATATATTTTAAATATAAATTTATACAAAACCTACTTTAGGAGTAATATTAGCTTCTTATGATATAAGATACTTAATATAGTATATATGACTTATAAGAAAAGCTAACTCTAATAAAAGAAATAAGTATACTAATATAAAGGTATTAAATTATAAGTTTATTAACTAAACTATTTATTAAAAACTATCCCTAAATAGACTTATTAAATATAAATTAGGTATATAACAAGATATATCCTTTAAACTAAAACTAAAGTTACTAGATATAAGCTTATTAATAATTTTATAATAACCTTATTTACTATAAGTACTTAAGTTATAAGAACTTATTGTATAAATAAGTTTATATAAAAGAATATATATAAGAGGGTATTCTTATAAGTAATATAGTAGTGTTATTTAGATAAAAAGGTTATGGTGATTTAGGAAGTAATTTAAAAAGTGATTTAAGAAATAAGAAGTAAGGGAAAATAGAAAGTATATATCTTAAGATTCTAGTTTCTAAAACATTCTTAAGATTAATAATTAGTCCTCTAAATTAATAATATAGATTAGAAATCTAACTATATTATTAATATAAAGTATTTAATATTATTAATAGATTGTATAGTTTACTAATTCTAATTAGTAATTAGAAAGATTTAGAAATTCTAATTAGTAAGAAGTAGAAGTTTCTAGAATTAGGATTATTAATAGGTATTACTTTTAAAGCTTTCTACTAAATCTAATTACTAATTCTAGGTTAATAATTAATAATTAATAATCTTATAACTAGTTATTATTAATTATTAATTAGTAATTAAGAGTAGTTTAGTAGTTATATTATTAATCATTAGAAACTTCTAAAAAGATAGTAAAAGTATTAAAAGATTATTAATTCCTCTTTCTTACTACTTTTCCTTTTTTCTTTCTATATAGTAAAATACTATAACTACTATTATACTATAAGTTATAACTACTACTTAAATCTTTAAAAAAGCCTATTTTCTTTGTACAAGAATATTAAAATAGATTCTTTTATTATTTCATCTTAACTTTTTAGCCCTACTTCTACTACTACTGCTAGTAATATTCCTATTACCAATATAGCTACTAGTAGTATAACAGACGTTTTATATAATAAAGAGGACTATAAACTAGAGCTTAATAATAAGTCTTCAGCTTACATATTTAAAAACAACCTTTTTATATAGACTCTTTTACCTATTAATAAGGGAAAAGAGAGAGAAATATAAATTAAATATACTATATAAGTATTTTATTTTTTGTAACTATATATAATTAATTATATATAATTAGTTACTTTAACTACTTATATATAACTACTTATATATACCTAGTTATATTAATTAGTTTTATTTATATACTTATACTAATTGTTTAACTATTAGATATAATAAAGATTAAGTTATTAAAGTTAAAAGCATTTTAACTTCTAACTTTATAAGGCATTATAAGTAATCTTATCTAACTAAAGCTTATAACGAAAAATCTAAATTAACTAGATCTAAAAGTGAGTA
>NW_026517773.1:0-2678 GCF_026319265.1 Colletotrichum chrysophilum | reverse complement strand
GCCCGCGGCTGGCTGCGAGGCCATCGCGGGCGAGGGTTCTAGTTGTGTGGGATGGGTTTAGCAGTGTTAGTGTTGATATGGCGGACCCAGCGCAGCACTAACAGTGGGTGCTGGTGGATTGGTATGTAGGAGGGAGTTTTTTTCGTAGTGGAGGTAAGCTGAGAGTATCCTGAGGATGAATACTAAGTTGATTGCTGAAGAGCTATGGAAGTATGACCTTGAGCCAGGCTCAGGTCATTCTATATACAAGTCCTGAACAGTTCCTTTGTCCTACTTACTGATTCCCGTCTGGGTACCAGTGAGCGCTCAGTAACTCTTGCTGAGCGCTCAGCACTGTCAGGCCCACATTGCATAACCGAGTCAAGCATCTCAACTATGCAATCCGGTACTGCTTCCTAACCCCAATATGGCCTATTTGCATCTGTTTCATGTAGTGTAGCACATCTCGATGGATCTGGCCAACTGGTCACTTATACTCATCATCATCAATCAATACACAGTTATGCCGTTACTCGCTGGTAGCCACGCTGTCTATCTGACAAGCACTCCACATCATCTGCTCAGTCTTATCTTATCGTCACGTGACTTGTACCATAGTTCTTCCGTTCCGAAGTGAGTCCCTGCTGTTCCCGTGATCCTGCAGTACAAATGTTCTGTCGTAGCCGCCCGATGCCTAGGTGGGTCGGTCAACTGTTATCCTTGCATAACGGGTCGTAACAGTAGCTAGTGCTATGTCCTGGGACGTCCTGCTTTGCAAGAGAACGATCTTCTTGTCCGCAGCCTGGTGCTAGCTGAGTGTGGGACTGTTAGAAAACGGGCTCGACGCTGAGGATGACGACACGCTCGTGAGGGTCATAGTGTCTAAAACAACGGATGGTCTTTCCAACCCTAAGTGTCCTACCATGCCACGCCCGCTGCTGTTTGTCCCTATAGCCGCGTAACTATAAACCTTAGTGTGGAACAGGGGATGATAATACCGCAGGTAGTATTGTCATCGATTGTGCCACAGTTGGCTGCCAGCTCGTAACCAATGGCCAGACTGCCCGCGGAGCGCTAAACCTTACGAGAATGGCGGGAAAACTTTAAGCGGACTTCCCCTGGTGTACTTTGCGCAAACCGCAGGGATATGCAGCTAAACCCCGCGACGTAGAATGTAAAATGCGCGGGGCTTGAAAGCCCGGTTCTCGAACACGATTCTCAATACCTCGACACGATCGGATCTCCTAGCATGAGCATCTGCAAATACACAGCCAGGGTAGGACGTCAACTTTAGCATTGGAACAGGGTAAGACGGGCCAGTAGGATTTTTTGGCGTTCTCGGCGTTTAGGAGGCTAGATTACTAGGCTCCTGCAGAGGAAGAAGTTAGCATTTTTCATCATACATCAGACGGACAGCACTCGAGGTGCGCAGGCAGCGAATTCGCTCCTTTCTTAGCGGTTTTTCAAGCTTCTTGCGCAGTTCTTTCGATTTTAGGTCTCCAAAACAGATGAACTATTGTTTGCTTTTTCTTTTACGATCGTAGAGTCGGAGGTTGTAGAGTTGTGTGGTTGAAGTAGCCTCATGCGCCCAAGGGCGCATGCACGCCGCTGCAGCACACTGCTCTTGGCCACCTGGCCTACGACCATTTCAGTATCATTTAGTTAGACTCCTATCTAGTTAGAAGACTTCAGTTAGTCCATTCCTAAGGCCGGGCTGGACTAAAGTGAAGATGTATTGTAAACATGAGAAACAAAAAATGAGAACAGTGTTTTATAGTGGATAAACCTAACTATTTTCTCCGTATTAATAAGGAAGGCATAAACTTCACAATAGTATGGTTCAAAGTATTGTTTCTCTTGGGCTTGGTGTATGAAGGAATGGGACGGTACTTGATAAATGTCTTTGTACAATTCTAATATTTGAATCTCCAACTAAGGTATGACATTAATAAGAGTATTATTACATAATATTAAGGACGTAACTGTTACGTTCAGCTATCCAACAGTAGGGTCTGCTAACAGAAGTTAAGGATTGATGTTAGAACAGTATACTTGATTGTGGTCGTAGGTCGTAAGGTCGTAGACTGTAGTAGATCCGGGCAGCCTCTCGGATACTGAGACTTGGTGTGTTTTTGATAGCTTGGACTGCTAGGACCACTTGAGCTTCTTTTTGTGTTGATGCCATTATTATTGTGGGATTGACGTGTGGTAGAAGTAAGAAGATGCTGTGGTTGCGGTTGGGTGTTCGGCTCGCTTATCATGTACGTTATACTTCTTTATAATATATATTAAGTTTTTAGAAAACTACTAAAACTAAGCTCTCTATTAAATTAAATAGAGATTTAAAAAGATCGCTAAGAACTTAAAAAATAAGAAAAACGTAAAGGAGATTAAAAGGATATTTAATAAGAATGTTACGGTCAGCTATCCGACAGCAGGGTCTGCTAACAGAAGCTGGGGATTGACACGTTATAACAGTACACTGAGGTCGTGGTCTGGGTAGTAGGTCGTAGGCTGATAGTAGATCGGTCGTCAGAGGCTAGGGTGATCAGTCTTAGGCTCAACAAGTAATTCGCAGTGAAGGTAAGCTGAGAGTATCCGTGAGGATGAATACTAAGTTGATTGCTGAAGAGCTATGGAAGTCTGACCATGAGCCAGGCTCAGGGTCATACTATATACAAGTCTAACTCTGAACATGT
>NW_026517772.1:0-2706 GCF_026319265.1 Colletotrichum chrysophilum | reverse complement strand
GTCACGTGACCTGTACCATAGTTCTTCCTTTCCCGATGGTTCCTGGTTACACCTGTGTTACTGCTTACATATGTTCTGCGTTAGCCGCCGAGATGCCAGGCGGGGCTGTTCCAACGTGTCATGCCTGTCGGGTCGTAACAGGAAGGCCCCAGGAAATTAATGTGAGCGTTGTGAGCCCTGTCCCTTCACTCATCTCGCGACATCGCGTCAGTTCATGGCTGTAGAGTCTTCCATCAAAGTCTCGCCTTAACTCCTCCTTGCCATCCATCTCTAATAGATTATCAAGTCGATTAGAAGCAAAAATTTGAACCTTCAGTACCTTACTTATCATGACGAACCAAGATATTTCGCACTACACCAACACGTTTCGAGTTACCCGGCCCCATCGGATCGTCCGCAATCGGCCAACCGTGTCTTGCTCCACCTGTCGAGCTCGGAAGTCGAAATGCGATAGACAACAGCCCTGCGGCGCTTGTCAGAAGCGAGGTCACGAGGACACATGTCACTTCGAGCCTGCCCTGAAGCAGCAGCTCGCCTCATCTTCTGTGGGGGGCAATCAGAATGGAATCAGAATCGAGCTGAGACAGATGCAACATGTGCTTGAAGGCCTTCTCAACCAATCCGGTCAGACCCAAACCCAAACCCAACCGATCAAAGCCGGGAGCCAGCTGGAGATTCCCTGCCATCAGTTGATGGAGAGTATCAACCGTGTTCAACATTTGTTAGAAGACGACGGCCGCCCTAGAGTCCTAAATACTGCCCTGGACGAACAAGATCTTCCGGACCTGGTACTTGCGTCCTTCAGTAAAGCCACTATAAGAGATATAATAGAAGCTTTGCCGTCCCGCCAAGTTTCTGACAGAACAATATCTGCCTACTTCAACGCCAAGCATTTGACGGTTCCTTTCATCCACACGCATCAATTCAGAAGACAATATGAGACCTTCTGGGGTGACCCCGCCGCTGCGAACCTCTTGTGGGTCAGCATCCTCTTCTCGGTTCTGGCCACTGGGGCTGTCGTTCTAGGTGCAAAGGCAGCGTGTATCTCTGATCCACATCACCATTCGGCCTACGTCACCATGTCGGCACGGTGTCTCGTCGCAGGCCAGTACCAGAAAGCTACGGAGTTCTCGGTCGAAGCCTTGGTCATGCATGTTCACTCGCGTTCTTTCCAAAGAAGCAACAAGGACGGCGACATGTCTCAACTACATGCCTTTGCTCTCCGCTTAGCACAACGGCGATGCTATCATCAAGAGGTAGACAGGCTACTGCTGACTATCACACCTTTCGAAGCAGAGATGAGACGCCGAGTGTGGTATGTCATTCAGTATTACGATGTAATATTATCCCTCGAGCAAGGGCTGCCGCCACTTATTCACGAGGATACATTTTCTACCTGTCATCCAACAAATATCACCGACGATGACTTTGACGAAGATGTCATCTGCTTGACACCTCGACCGACAGAAGAAGCCAAATCCATGCTTCACTGTGTCTACATCTCTCATCTATTACCAATACTGCGACGCATCATTCGCCATGCTCTGGGTTTCAAGACATGCACCTACTCAGACGCCATGTTACTCAAAGCCGAATTGGAGTCGTGGTACGCATCGATCTCGCCTTGCTTACGCATACGCGCTATTAAGGATACCTCGTTCACGGACCCGAACCACACTGTCATGCAACGCATCATGCTCGAACTCATGTATACCATGGGAACTGTCCTCCTCTACCGCCCGTTTCTCGATCTGATGCAACTAAGTAATCCCGAGTGTCAAATGGCGCTGAACGTCTGTCGGAGGCTGGCTGTGAGATCTGTCGGGGTCTATGTCGAAGTCGATCATGAAATCCAGGAGGGCGGAAGACTATACGAGGATCAGCCCATCGCCTCGGGCTTGTCGGTGAATGACTTCTTGATAACGACGATAGTGGCACCCCTCGAGTTCTTCGATTGTCCAAACTTACCGTAGGTGAACCATCCGTAAGGCTCGTTGATAATTATTTGAATACTGAGCTTTTCAAAGGCCAGGTGAAGAGGATCATATCATCAACCTGCTTCAAACAGCAACGCAACTGTGGTCCAAGAGATTAGTTGCCTCTACTCATGTGCGTGAAAGCACGAGGCTGCTCCGGCTGATTGCGGCAAAGGCTCAAACGGCCAGCCAAGGACGACGCCACCTCCCATACCCGGTTCCAGGCTCATCCACTGGTGCCGAAGCAGAAACAGAGCAATATGGACATTTGGCGCTGCAGCAATATCCCAGCGGGGAAGAAGGATATGCAGAATCGGACATTGATTTCGAAGTCGGACTTATTGGCTGGAGCAACGATGTGGAAATTGACTGGGTCAGTTAGCAGCTCTGCCAACTACAAAATGTATTGCTAATAGGAATACAGAACCCAGCCAATTTTTGTCTCGACTTTGAGACGGTCAATCAAGCAATGTCAAGGAATCCGTTACTTGACACTCAGTGAAGCAGATAGCCCGAGGGGACGATGAAGAAGGAAACCCGCGGATTAAATTTCCATTTATCCCTCGCAACAGGAGTCAGAACTGCGCCTGAGCAGCGCTGCCGTTAAAGCCAATAAATTAAATAACGCCAAGATTTGACTGATTTGATTGCCCCTACGCCAGTATTGGTTGATTTGCCCTGTTGGCCAATATAACAAAGCAAATCCATAGAACACGTGACTCAAAGCCGC
>NW_026517771.1:0-2836 GCF_026319265.1 Colletotrichum chrysophilum | reverse complement strand
TACGGGTTGTGCAGGTTTTGGGCTGGGGCTGAGAGACAAACGCGAAGTACTGGAGCCAGGAGAAGCTTGACAAGGCGATGCCAGGCGCGACGATTTATAGTCGGCCATCCAGCAGAGTCCCATGCTGAGGCTGGCTTCTGGCTGTTGAAAGCGAGAGCTGGCAAGGCATGGCCGTTCGGCAGGCTATTACATGCAGCCGGCTGGACAAGTGCGTGGAAGGGTCGGATCGAGGCGAAAGATCCTAGCATTCCTCCACCGCTAATGATGCCATAAGCTTGATCCTGCAACCCGTGGGCACCGAAAAATGATATTGACATGGTTCTGGGCCTTCTGATGTATGTTGGATCATTGCTGTCGAGTCTGGTATCCCGATAGTAGCTTTGCGATTGGTGGACTCCAGCAGGCAAGGCGTCTGGCACAACTATCATCAAGCCATGTCATTAGGTTTAGTCTAAGGGAAATGTCCTTGGATAGTCAAGGGTGCCACCTTTATGGCTCTAGAGGAGGCCCGTTATGCGGCCAGCATATGGTGTTGCTTACATCCAATCTAGGCCGAGATTGTCGGCTGTTCGAATGCGCTGCCTGCCTACGGTAGAGATCATGAAAAGGTTTGATGGAAACTATGAGAATCGCCAAAGCCCTGGTATAGCATCTCGGTCTCTTCATCAAGGGGGGCACTTAGTGAGCAATATTGGTCAACGCAAATATTACGTTGGCCACGACGGAATCTAACATATCAGCCATTTCAATACATCACTTACCAAATTGCGATGAGGCAGGTACTTACGTCTTTCGGTACATTACGCGTTGTTCATCATTGATGTACTGAGACGGCCTCTGCGCTTGGGATTAACGATGCTTCTTTCATCCAAAGCAGTGGCCTACATGAATCTTTTGTGACGTCCAATCATTCTTCTCGCAATGCATGGCTGAAAATGAAAATGAAAATGAAAATGAAAATGAAAATGAAAATGAAAATGAAAATGAAAATGAAAATGAAAATGAAAATGAAAATGAAAATGAAAATGAAAATGAAAATGAAAATGAAAATGAAAATGAAGTTAGGCATCAATTAGGCATATCGGACTGTAGTTGTTCCGGTAGAAGCAGATCCCCCGTCAAATGCCCGAGACAGATTACCCCGACCGATCGAACACTGCCATCGCACAGCGCCCCTCATCAGTCTGCGTCAACAATGCCCACGCTTTCTCGTTGTGCGATTAGATGTCAGCGACAACCCGGTTTCGAAAACAAGCAGCAACACAGCCGTCATTCCAGCGCGCAATAGCATGCTGAGAAAGATCCCGACGAAGAAATTCTCCGATCGCAAACTGAAGCAACTATGCGAGACAGAGGTTTGCGCCAGCAACCCAAACGAAATGGAGCCTTTGACTGAAGTGGTACAGATTGGCAAAGACTGCTCGAAACCAGAATGGCATGACCTTCCCGACCTGTACTCCACCGAGCCCACCGAGCAGACAGTCGCTCTCCTCGTCGACATGCGAAATACGGACGGCGTGATCTACATTCACAAATCGAATGATGACTACGTGGATGCTGTGGGATCGGAAAGCAAGGGAAACATCGTGATAATTCCATGGACGGCTGGGCTCACGTTCAGATGTTATGGGCCATGCAGAATTGGATACCTGATGGAGTCAACCGCTTAATCTATTGCTCCCGCTGCCTGTGCTTCATAGCTTGATGGACTACTTTCCGGCTACAGCTGAAAGTGACGAAAGGAGCGACTTTGACATCCTTAGGGACGGTGAGTCGCACAACTCCCACGGCGCCCCACTCGTGTGCCATCCTCACGATGTCCATTGTCTCCAGAATGTAGACCACCTGGTCGTATTGTATAGAAACCGCTCTGCCCCCTCCTGTTCTCTCATCAAGATGTGCTATAGTGGGCTGGAGATGGGCGATCGTAGCCTCCAGCTCAGATATGTGTTCATGGCCACGCCCGTCTGCGAAAGGGGTAATGGTCCCGTGCGCATTTGGGGCAAGCACAATGTTGTCCTCGTCCTCAAGCTCATCTTCATCCTCATCTTCATGTTGGTCTCGGGCATCAACCTCGCCATCGCCTACGACCTCGACATCGCCTTCAACCTCCTCGTTTTCGTCTCCGCCCCCGTTCACATGGCGATCCCCTAGCCCTACGTTGTCTTCATTTCTATAATCAGCCGGTTGATCCATCGTGATTAACTTCTCGCTTGAATGGGCTGGTTCTCCTAATAACGGGGAACGGGAAGTCAGGCGCATCCTCTTAGGAGATGGTTCGTTGTCGCTTGCTTGTGGCTCCGACCCCGAGTCGGGTATGGGGCGTTTACGGCTGCTATCCGCCATCGCAGAGCCGAACTCTTCTTCTGCTTGTTGTTGAAAAGCAGAGAGGTCTCGGCCTTTTCTGGACCACCGTCGATATTTCGATTCAAACTCTTTGTACCTCATTTGTGCTAGAGAAGTTGGGCTGAACGCAAACACGCATAGGTAGAAAGCTGCTGCACCCAGATTCCTCTTCACTTGTTGTAAAAATTCTCGTCTTTTCTTGTGGCGGCTTCGTATTACAGCGTGGGACACTTGTTGTTCGGCGTCGGTCAAAGACCACCATTGGGCGTTCTTGACCAGGTAACCTGACAGATCATCAGTATGGCCAATAGCAGCATAATGAATGTGGGATAAAAGTTGGTTGTATTGCTTAGTGTAATCTGCTGGTCCTGCAGTAGATCTATATAAACGATTGGCGTATATCCCTTGTAAGGCAATCCTGTTAGACAAACGATGTTGATTTAATGCAATACCACTGAGGTCCATTGATCAAAAGGTGATTGTTCTGCTT
>NW_026517770.1:0-2859 GCF_026319265.1 Colletotrichum chrysophilum | reverse complement strand
CACGTGACTTGTAACATAGTTCTTCCGTTCCTGAGTGAATCCCTGTTGTTCCCGTGATCCTGCAGTACAAATGTCCTGTCCTAGCCGTTCGACGCCCAAGTGGGTCGGTTAGCTGTTATCCTTGCATAACGGGTCGTAACACTGAGGAGCTCGCCATGTGACTGCAGCCATTCGACCAATTGGTTATGCAAATCGACGGCACGCACGAAGGATGAGCGTATCTTGCCGGTGGTCGTGGTGATGTTACGTTGAAGCAACGTGACCTTGCGCAGGACGTTGTCGTCCGCGCGATGGTATTCGTCAATCTGGCTGGCGAGCTTCTTCGAGCAACCCTTGGAATTGGACGCAGTGGCCTCGGGTTTCTCATGGCCGGCATCGGAAACACTCTCTCGCCGGCGCTTGGTTGGGCGACAATCATCCATGATCGTTGTGGCTCGGTTTTGTCGGGACGGAAGATGTCGATATCGTGGATGGGATCGGCGCAATTGACGGTCTCGATGGCCAGAGATCGGTTGACGGGATACCGAGCGGTAGAATAGCCGCCGACCAAGGACGCTGAAAGAGGTTGGAACGGAGACCGGCTTGTGGAAGGAGGAGGAGAAAAGAAGTTGCTCGAAAGAAATAGCGACGTACGAAACGAGTTTGGGTGGCTCGTTTTTGCGGATAGTCGAGCTGTTGCTGCGAAATTCCTGAAGCCGCTGCCCGGAGAAACCTTCAAAGTCAAAAGCAGAAGCAACGGAAGTGGCAGGTGGGTGGTTGCCCGACTGCAGTGACGATGCTTGCCGTTTTGGACGGCACACTTACTTCAAGATTATCGAGACTGGGTGCACCTGGGTTGTGTCTGCCCGAACCTCCTGAGACCCTTCTGCAGCCGGCAACCACTGTGAACCGCAGGGAAAGCGCCCTTTCTCCTCCATCGCACGGGCTTCACCCCATGACATGCCCGTGATGAAGCAGAAACCCGATGCCAGACGGCCACAATCAATTGCATTTGTATGGGCGGGCGACCGAAGCATTTGGCGGAAAGGATGCGATGGTTCTCTCCGAGACGAGTCATGCATTTTTTCTCGTCAGGCAAGTGAAGAACCAGAAGTACTTAGAGGGCAGTCAGATGTGTTGCAATGTCGGACCCAGCAGTGCAGTTGAAGTGGCGATGAATGAAGTTCGTACCTCCCGATTTCACAGCCAGAAATCGGTAGTTATTACGGGACCGGTATGCGGCATGGCATTGCTCAGTCGGGGACATCCGACATACATCCCGATTTACAGCGGTGAAATCGGGAGGTACCTTCTGTAAATACAGTGGAAACCTCCCGATTCTTAGAGGTGAATCGGGAGGAAGGACATTGCTGACGCCTTCCAGGTTCATGGGAAACGTCCCAGCACGACACGGAACTGCAGGAAGTGTAAGGTGGGTGGCGAACGCTTGCAAAAAGTCTACCAATTCCCAGTAAGTAAGGCCGACTGCTTGCTGGAACCTTTTGGTACCTCCCGATCCCACACCTCAAAATCGGTAGGTACCTTAGGTACCTCCCGATCCTACACCGAAAAATGGGGAGATTTCAGGGGCACACATCTTACCGACCAGCTACGAACCTTGCAGTCTTTGGCCCGATTATTGATGCTGCACCAACCCCTTCCTCACGTCCCATCGCCACCCAATAGGTTTTCTTAACAAACGGACCCCTCTTAGCTGTCCTCTTCGCAGTACGTCGAGTCAAGAAGTCCCCAAAAGGCCATTGAGAACTTGGCCGCCACGCATGCTGGACCGTGACACTGTTGACCACCAGAGTCATGCCTTGCCGCCCGCGGCCCGCCACGGCATGCCTTGATCTTCAGCATACCCAGGAAAATGTGGGTAGCTGCACAGAAACTCGCTTTCGTGAAGGTCTGGAAGCCCGCCGCCTTGGTCGTTCCGCTGGGGAGAGGTAGGAAAGTCTTTATTTGTGATGGCTGCGGCGAGCGGCGGGAACCCGTTCGAGAAGGAAGACGTGGGAGTAGGCACCATGGGAGATGGATAAAGTGCTTGCTGCGAGATTTCCGAGACAGTGGGCTTTTGCTTGGAAGGCTTTTTACATGCTCTATATTGCAGGCCTTGTCGGCTGGGCTGGTGGGAAGAACTCGGTTTGGCAGGCAACTTGGAAAGCCCTGTTCAGTGTTGTGCGAGACTCGGAAACCAACCGTTCGATTGATGTAAATTCGGGCAGCAGGGTTTGCCATTGAGCATTCGCCTTACGACGTGCCGCTGGCAGCCATCAGACAGCCTTCAAAGTATGAAGCCTCTGCGCTGGATCAGTGAGAGGTGCGCTCGTCGCCCAAGGGCCGCGGGGCAAGAACGGGCTCACTGGAAGCAACTCGGACAGCTAGATCAGGGGCTTGGGAAAAGAACGAAGGAGTGGACATGACGGTGTCTCTAGATGAAAGGATCGCGGGACGAGCACCAGATAGCCAGACTACTTCAACTTCAATGTGCGAGGCTGCCGTGATGGGTGTTACGATTGCATCTAAGACAGCGAGGGATGGGCGGAACGAATCTTTCTTCCCTTCTAACTTTTCTTCTTCGTAGTTTGCCGCCTAGAGGCGCACTTTATTAACTACTATATAACTCTAACGGGGAAATATATAGAGGGTTATAGCGTAATTTCTATAGCTAATTTATAAAGTATATAAAGGGGATTTTTAAGCTACTTAGCTAAGTAGGAATAGTTTTTTATTATATTTGTTACGGTCAGCTATCCGACAGTAGGGTCTGCTAACAGAAGCTGGGGATTGACACGTAGTAACAGTACACTGAGGTCGTGGTCTGGGTCGTAGGTCGTAGGCTTGTAGTAGATCAGGTCTTCAGAGGCTAAGGTGATC
>NW_026517769.1:0-2904 GCF_026319265.1 Colletotrichum chrysophilum | reverse complement strand
CTGTTGATAAATCTATCAAATCAAAGGCACGTGAATGCTTGTATTGCCTGATTAGGAAATAATTGAAGCTATTCACAGGTCTCTCTAGATGTCACGGATGAACTACGAATCCATCGATCCCTGAGACTGGTAGAACCCCTCTCTTCAGCCAGTTTTTCGTCAGCTGTAGTCGCTCCATACTCTCTGCCTTCATCGAGAGCCTCTGCGTCGTCAGCGTTAATTTCGCTGCACTGAAGGCTCGCTCACAGTCTGACGCCATGGCTGGGATCGCGAAGACGTCAAGGGCTAATTTACTCAACCGAGGGTACTGAGCCTGACGGTCTAGCCACCATCGCGCAGGGTCATCCGTCTCCTCTGGGGCTTGCCTGAGGTATGAGTTAAGCTCGTCAGACGTCGCCCTTGCTTCCTGACTGCGACGACTTCTCAGCCACTGTCTGAAGTGGCTGTCTTCATGTGAAGATGGGGCTAACGAGGAGGCTGACGAGGAGGCTGACGAGGAGGCTAGTGATATGATTGACACATCGTCGTCCTTATACCACTTATTGAAGAAGCGCTCCAGCCCCTTTTCCGCACTCCGTACCCATGCCTCTTGGCCATCTCTACCCCATACTTCCTTGAGGTAATTGAAGCCAAGGTAGGGATGGAGAATAATTGAAGCAGCAAAGAGGGGGTGACTCAGCAAGAGCTGAGTAATACTTGTTCAGCTTCTGCCAAGCCAGCTCAATAGAAGTCCGAAGATTCACCTGGTACCCCTTCTGGAGGCGACGGAACTGCGAAGTGGCTTCAGCCCTTCGCCGGGCCCAGTCAACCTCCACGTGATCCGGAAGAGAGCTCTCGTCGAAGGATCGCCGAGCTGATGACCTCAGACTACGACTGTTGCGAGTAGGGAGTTGCCGATCCTTCCCCTCATCTTCCCCATCTTCCTCATCCTCCTGTACAACAATAGGAGCAATCTCGTGATTGTAGTAATTCTTCCACTCCTCGAGGTGTTCAAGGATATACTCCATGCCAGTAATCACCTCCCAAAGGCGTCCATGACCATCTCCCTTGCCCCATCCCTCCGTCCGTTTTGCCTGGAAAAAGAGGGGCTCCAGGAGGCTCTTGACCTCAACGAGAGCAAGCCAATCCTCATCCGTTAAGTGATCAGCGGTAGGAATTTGGAGGGAGGCCTCCTCGTCGTTGAGACCTGAAAGGTAAGCCCGGATCTCATGCCTCTTCTCGACTGCCCTCTCGATCATTAAGTAGGTCGAATTCCACCTGGTATTATTGTCGAGGATTAACTGTAGCTCTGACGAGCTTCTGGTGAAGAGACAGTAATCAGAACTACCGTCAACCTCCTTTGCGACCTTCTTGAAGCGTTCTGACCGTTGAAGAGAGGCGCGGATGAATCTCACGATGTTCCGGAGCTTGCCCACAGGCCCAGTCTTCCTCCAAAGTTTGAGATCGTCCTCATCGCGATGGACTGTCTGGTAGAATTCCGACTCAGCCTCAAACGTCTCGAAGTCGCTGCCGAAGAGGAGGGACTTGGCCACAAGATTAAGGATGTGACCGTAACAACGCATTCGATGTGCTTTGCAGTCACGTGAAGTCATCCTGGAGTTGATTCGTGGGTAGAAGGAGGCCAAGCAAGTGTCGTTATTCGTAGCGTTGTCGCAGATCACTACTCCTATACGGTTGACTACGCCCCAATTCCTCACAATATCTTCGAGGGTGGTCGCAAGGTTGACACCAGAGTGGTTTCCTTGTTGCTGAGTGAAGGCGAGGAGGCGCGATTGGTGCTTCCCCTTCGAGTCAAGGAAGTGAGCAGTGACAGCCATAAAAGCATAAATATTCGGCGATGTCCATAGGTCGAAAGAGAGATGAATCCTTGTAAAGGCATCGCGGAGTTCAGCCTTGACTGTTGCTCTGCCTCGACTCCATATAGTCTCAAGGTGGTCATCCATTGAGGTTTTACCCCATGGCACCTGAGCGAATAGATCGACGTTGTGGAAGCGAAGGAGGCGCTGGAGGAAGGTATCGTCGAAGTGGTTGAAAGGAAGGTCTTGACCAACAATCGTAGCAAGGGCGAGATCCCTAATAATAGCGACCTCCGATCGAGGGATACTGGAGGTGGTGAGGCGGGGACGTTGTGAAGGGGGTGTTGTGGCTGTCTCGTCAGAAGAGGGGTCATCCCTGTGCCCATCAATGGGGTCACAAGGGCTAACATGATGAACCCTTCATGAGATTAGTAAGTTTTGAATAGCTTCACGATAATAAAGACTTACCGACGTAGATGCTCTTGAGCAGAGCTGGTGGCAACTGCGGAGAAGAATTCGGGCCGCCCCTTTTCGTCACATCGTCGGCAACACCAGTAGGCTGGCCCAACTTCGTTGTTGCGTGTGAGTTCGACAAGGAAGACTCCATAAGCCCGTACCCAAGTTGTACGGCCTCTTCCACCCTTACGGGCCAACTGCTCCTCAGGGACAAATCGCCGATTCCCGCATAGGATAAGTTGAAGGTCGGAGATGGAGGGATTCGAAGGGAGGGTGGCGGCGCGACTGGTGGCAACTTGGGCTGAGACCCTAGCTGGTGGCTGTCCTAATCTGGTAAGGGCAGTCGCAGTGAGAGGCTCTGACATCTACGAATAGCCTTATCAGTGGACTGTACAGTAGACAGAAGGAAATATTACCTTGTATGTATGGCAGAGGTAGTGACAGCAACAGAGGTAGTGACCATAGGGGATTAAGTAGGAGCTGGGAAGGTGAGGTTGGATGAAGCTGATGATAGAAATACAGCTATTTGATTGGGAAAAACGACGCCTTATATCGTCAACGAAGGTTAAGGAAAGAAATCACCGATCAGTAAAGGGATGAAGGGGCTGGTGGGTGAAGTATGGAGGGTGAGGTATATGACGGAGGGAGACTG
>NW_026517768.1:0-2917 GCF_026319265.1 Colletotrichum chrysophilum | reverse complement strand
TGCTGTGAGGCAAAGCAATGACTGTGGACCATTTTGGGCCAATGATTTCGGTTACATCTGCTGTGAGATAAAAGCAATGACTGTGGACCATTTTGGGCCAATGATTTCGGTTACATCTGCTGTGAGATAAAAGCAATGACTGTGGACCATTTTGGGCCAATGATTTCGGTTACATCTGCTGTGAGATAAAAGCAAAGTGGGGAAATACGTCGCCTGCTATGGCGTGCTCTGCACGCCTACGCCACTATGTCTAACATCAGCCATCTTTCGCTTCCCCTGCTATCAAAGAGCTTTTGGCAGACCTGAGTAGCTCGTTTGGCAGAGGTTGATGTGTTCTCAAGCGGTAGAGTGCTCATGAGGAGTCTAGCTATACTGACAGGCCAAACACACCAGTCCATTCCCAACCACTGATGATTTGCTTGCTGGTCGGGTCTGCCTTGCGTGCCTTGCTGTGGCACTTGGCGAAAGAAATTTCTCTTGCTTACAACTATACCAGCATCCAATTCAGTCAGCGGTCCGAGCTCCATCTTGTGTGCTGCGTTGAGGGGCCCAAAAGCGGACTAATCAAGTGGCTGAAAGACGTGTGACGTAGGTGCCGGCAAGAACAGCAAGTGTATCCTTTTCCTTGAGGCATGTTACCTAAAAGCAGTAGTCCCATGGCTTCTATGACTATCCAACATCAATGATCTAACCTCTAAGGGTTCCTCTAGCTGTATCTCGCGTCTGCACACCCATCATTCGACATTGTAGTGTTAATGGCGGAACACCCCATGCAAATGCAGCTCTTTTGACAAATGTACCGTGTATGACAGCGTCAAGCGCCGGGAGGATGTCATCTTGGGTACATGAAGGCACCTGAGGCTTATAAAGCTGTGTACTAAAGACAAAGTCAATTAAGTGAAAGTTCATAAAGCTGTGCGGATTTGAGGTTGGTAGGTAATCATAGCAGCGAGGCATTTTTTGGATGCCGAGAATTGTGTGTAGGACATCAACTCTCACGGTGGATTTCGCATCAACGGTACTTCATAGCGACACATAGAATGGAAAGAATATATAAAATTACACTACGGTGCTACTTGAGCTGTACAAAGAGAGTGCTTCCTATCCTGAGACAGATATATCTTCAACTAGAGTAGTTGTATATGAGGATTCTGGTGAGCATGGTATTGGTGTTATAGGAATCTGTGACATGAAAATGATGGACGACTCCGACGACCCAGGACTAGGTTGTTGACGATCGGGTTGTGCAATAGAGGTAGTATCGCGACATCGTTCAGGTGTTGCTTCAACGCACTCTTGGAGAGGAAGGGACATGCGGTCTGTGGGGTTCAGGGCGTGGACTAATATATTAGCAGGTCCTCTTACATTATAAGATTGAACGCAAGTAGCACGACCAATAGCTGGGTTACATTATACATACTACTTGAGTGCATCTTCATTTCAGGAACAGCATCCGTATTGCTCAAGGCAGGGTTATGAAAAGAGATTGCTGACGAAGAGGTATTATCCATGGAACAGGATGGAGAAGGTGGCGAAGAGGTGCAACCAAGGCTGGCGACTGTAGACGTGGGATGTGGACGAGTCGTTTTAGTCTCATCTTTTGTTAACGAAGAAGCGAAGCTGGAATCTAGGAGGGAGCTAGTTGGTGGAGTATCGAGAGGGGTTTGAGGGTCTGGTGACGAGAAAGAGGAAACTTTCTGATAGATGTAGTCAAGGGAAAGGTGGCGAATATGACGAGAAGGGGAGAATGATGGGTCTGGTGAAACTTTAGGCAGTGGATTTCTTCCAGAGGGTAAGGCGACAGGAGAAGGATTGGGTTGAGGTTTGCGCGGGCGACCTCGTCGAGATTTCGGAGGGGAGGCTGTTTGCTCCGACGGTGGTCGCTTTCGGGGCCGACCGCGTCCGTGTTTGGGCCGAGGCTCGTCTTGCGGCCTCAACGGATGCTTCCGCGGACGACCTCGGCCTCGCTTCGGCTGCCCCTCCGTGTTGTTTGTCATTTTGATGTGAGACGGAGACTGATAGACGGTATACTAAATGTTGGCAATGAAGATGATGAGGAGTGATATGAGTTTGGGATAACAGCTATGTGATGGATTGTACAGCCTTATATAGAAAGAATGATAGCACTGAGAATGAGGATAAACTATTTATATAAGAGTTGTTGTGACATGGTGTTCTGCTAGGATACTATGTCTAAGGTCAGTGTAGATGATGACATTGCGAGCGAAACAATATCCTGAGGTAGACCAATGAAAACGCTGCATCTACTACTGCGGTGGGAAAACTATGCGGCTGTGAGTGTGGGGAGAGATAACCATAACTATTGGTTGAATATGGCGACGGTACGAAGTCTTCCAGCGCAATACCATTTTTTTGATCGATGTGGACAATGACGTGGTGAACAGGAAAGGTATCCGGAGGTAAACCAATAAAAACGCTACATTCATTACCACGGCGGGATAACCATATGAGAAGATTTGTGGGTCGAATTCAACCGTAACTATTGGTTAGACATATCGACTGTGAGCAGTCCCGTAGACCGATTTCATTCCTGCCTATCTTCTGAGGGTTCAGAACGGACAGGTGTTGGGAAGTACACAAGACTTACTGCTCGACTTGACACAACATGAATTTAATTATACACAAGACGAGAAAGGACGAAAAAAAAACTATGAACGTACTTGATTGTAATAAGAGACGGACGCTCTGGCGACATGTGCATCGTGGATATGAATATGTTACCTGATCAAGATATTGTGGATGGAAGTATCGTGAACGTTATTGTACATAGCTGAGCCGATCCTATAGTGACGTCAGGACTTACGCGACACTTCGCGAAGAATGTATTACAACCGTTTTTTAGGTGATAATTCGGTAGTTGTGACTACATGCACGATTTCGTCTCTGAAATGTTTAC
>NW_026517767.1:0-2926 GCF_026319265.1 Colletotrichum chrysophilum | reverse complement strand
GTGACCTGTATCCTAGTTCTTCCGTATTCCGAGTGAGTCCCTGCTGTTCCCGTGATCCTGCAGTACAAAGGTCCTGTCCTAGCCGCCCGATGCCCAAGTGGGTCGGTCAACTGTTATCCTGCATAACGGGTCGTAACACTTAATAATAATACTCTCTAATTCTAAAATCTTTCTTTAGTATAAAAGTAGTTATAATTCACTTGAATATTATATCGTAATAGCTAGTAGTCTTATATTATAAATAAGACTAAATATAGTAGTACTACTTTTACCACTTTCTCTCTATCCTTTATAATATCTCTATAGTAAACCTTTCTAGCTTTACATAAAACTTATAGTGAACTCTATCTTATAATAATAACCTTGTAAATCTTTCTTTTTTTTATTTACTCTTTTTAAAACTTTACTTATATCTCTAAGACTCTTTAAAATATATCGAAAATAGTAGATTTCTCAATTTTTTTAGTTTCTAGAATAGTATTTTTATATACTCCTTCATTCTCTATATAATATATACTAGAATCCGCCCCCCTCATATGCTTCCCATATAATCGCCTCCCATAACGAATGCATATTCGTCCCATTAAGCCCGTGAAACTGCCGCTGTGCCCTTAGCCACGTGAAGAATTCGTCCTCCTCCCCTATATCAATGCCAAACTCCCTCTTTGCTAGTTGCTGAACCCTCCAGCTCCGCAGCCCCATGAAAGCTACGGGCAACACCTTATCAATATATATACAATGCCCCTCCCCCCCTGCCTCGCCTTCCCTCGTCTCTTTGCACCAGTCAAGCGGGAGTTTACACGTGAAGCAGCATGATAGCTGCCCAAACGTGATCTTCTTCCGCACTACATCATAGCTCTTACCAGACACTTTGCTGCACCACTCTCCCCTGCGTCTGTGCCGTGGCTGGTCCAACAGCTCGCCAGTCTCAGCTCTTCAATAATGTCGCCGGACATAACATACTGGACACTCATCCGCAACCTCATCCAGCCAACAGAACAGCATCCAGATCCATTGCCCTTCCTCCTTTCCAAACTCGCTCCACCGCTCTCTCGGTGTCACTATGCCCTCGCCTGCACCGTCGCTGTTGCTAATAGCGGCTGAACTCCCTTGCTCCTCACATCGATCACAAAGCTCCGCGCCCACTATGTCCTTGCACAATTCGCCATCAACCCCATCCATAAATGCACTGATGACAGTCCGCCGACATCCTGGAGCCGATATGAACGCTTCCATCTCCGCCTGGTTACGCCTGTCCACAAAGCTGCCGTGCGCATCTGGCCGCCTCGGCCGTCCGTCGTGCACAATGATGGACTCAACCACCTCGCCTGCCCGCCGTCCCCCTCGCCCCGTCTGCTGCACAAAGTCTACGAGCCCGTACGGTTGTTCCGCATGGATAACGACCACGATTCCCTCGATATCAACCCCAGTCCCCAAGCCCGGACATCTTTGCTTCGAGCCGCTTCGCCCTCTCCGCAACCTGCCGCTCCACCGCCCCGTTCCCGGCCTTCACCTGCTCCACCCGGTACCGACAATTGACCTTCGTCGTCCGGTCCCGCACCGTCCGTGCTGCCTCTACCAGCATCTGCTCCCGGAACCAGTCCTCGAGCACGTCCGGCATCGTCGCCGTCAATAGTATCAGCGGGCAGCGATAGCGATGCAAGCTCCGGAGCTCTCCCAGCCGCGCTCGGTACCCGATATCCGTAACCACGGTATGGCACTCGTCGATGAATATCCGTTGCAGCAAGCCAGCACATAAAAGCCCGTCGGCATAAGCCGAGAACTCCCCGGCGGTGACGCTATCTGCGCTGACGACCACCAACCGGGCTGCCCGTGGTAACCCTTCTCGTCCGGCGTGCAACGATGATCGGAAACGGATGCAGTCGACTCCCATGCCTACTGCGCGCGTGACCAAATCCTCCATCAGCGCTACAAATGGAACCACCACAATGTTGGTTCCCATATTCGGCATAACTGCTGGCAGCATAAACAGTATACTCTTGCCCGCCCCTGTTGGTAGCACGCTGATGAGTGACTGGCTGGCTTGTAATGCTATGATCGCCCGCATGCTCTCGGCCTGCTTGCTGCTGCGCCATCTCGCTCCGGGCCCGAGCAGCTTGCACAAGCCAGCCGCTAGTGCCTCCTCCGCCGTCTCCGTCACCGTCTGGCCCCGGGTCCGCTTTGGGCTGTTCAACCCTAACCCTGCTGCTGTCCCGGGCTCTGCCGCTTCACCTGCCCGTCTCCGCTTGCCGTCCCCGATCGCCTCCCCTCCCAAAAACTGATGCCATAGCCGGCTGATCTCCTTAAACGTCGCAATCATCTCCGGCTGTAGTTTTCCCGGGAACCCGATGTGTACGGCATAGTGCTGTCGCGCGACCCGGCTCCCGTGTGTCGACGCCAAGTCCCATACGATATTCCAGCTTCCCCCACAGTGCACCGGCTCTCCGGTGACGGGATCGACCTCGACATCGTCGTCGTCCCCGTCATCGTCGTCCAACCGGCTCTCCATCTGTTGTAACACCAGCCCCCGGATCCGACGACCCATCTCGATGGCTACGACCCGGTATCGTCCCACGCCCAGCCTCACGCCCGTCGTCGCCTGCAACACGAGCGCCAGCTTCCGGCTGAGTCGTTCTGTATCCCACACCGCCGAGCTGCCGTCTCGCCACATGAACTCCAACTGCTCCCCGCGCGGTTCGGCCAGTTCGCCCTTGCGACGGAGTGCCCGCTCCGCCGGGATCAGCCACGCGATATAAGCTATCACCATCTGCCCGATCACCTCCGGGACGAACCGGGCCACCTTGCGCGAGTTGTCCCGGATCGCCTTCATCTTGTCTCGGTCCGTCACCATCATCACCTGCCCGTCGAGAACGAAGATGTTGCGGATGAGCTGCCACGAGTCGCAGTGCCGCAACGTCGCCACCTC